>NW_027040591.1:1572500-1575739 GCF_037179485.1 Ochlerotatus camptorhynchus | reverse complement strand
CAGAATATTTGCAAGTAATATTTAGCATTGAATAGTGGTGTTTTGTTTTCGCTATAGCTTTCAGTGACACACAAGTAGATCCACAGAATCCAATTTAAAAAAATATGCATTCTAAAAAAAACTTGCTTGTATGCAGTCCAATGTACGAACTGCCATTGCATTTGTTGTATGAAACATATGCAAAAGACGTAATAAATTTACCCGTACATTGGATGTAAGAGAAATTTTTCAAGAATTATCAAAGCCAAGAAATGTTGACTGCGCTACTTCAGACTGTCCCTTGTCCTAATCCTACTTCAAGTATTGATCGTTACTATGTTTCACTTTGATTCTGCAACACTTTCAATTTGCTTGATTGAAAATAATAAAAAAAAATGTGAATACGTTGAAACGTGGTACAATGAATGCCTCTTGGCGTCAGCATTTTCACAGACCGTTTGACAGATTTTACCAATAAATACTGTCACAATCAACAGAAAACAATTTGTTAGCACAATTATAATAAATGGCTGAAACTGACAGCCTGGAATTGGTGAGTGAATTCCAGAAAACCCTGTGAGGAACGGGAAAATTGCAGTGACTCTGCAAAAACTTCCACCAAAGCTGTCAACACAAACCGGAGGGTGTTGGTGAAATAAATTGATGATGTTGCGTTCCGTTCTTCCAGTTACTTTCTGAAAATAAAAATAAACAAGTTTTGGAAAACAAAAGCATAGGAATCGAACAAGTTAAATAGAGAATATTGTTTTTATTTAGTTTAATGGTATTATCAACCTGGAAAACTTAATGCCGAATGTAAAATTTCATTAAAGTGAGCAAAATTTCCTTCTACATCAAAAGCATAAAAAATTCGAAGCCATTCTTGTCGGCAATTATCCCAACATCCCAACTCATTAGATTAGTGGCCCGTATACCCATTTCCTCAAAACTTTCACCCCCACAAATCACCCGTCCGCGACCCATCTGATGCCATTCAAATTTCATCACACAGAACAATGTTTACACAATGGCAAGAATGATTTCAATCATCGGTCAAACCCTTGGAGTCCCTGCTTCTTCGCTTCACGCCTCTTACTCGGCTCCTACCAGCAGTGAAATGGTTGTCATAAACAGCTTTCCTCGGCTGTGGCTGCTGCTGCTGATGGAACACCGGAACCGCTGCTGCATGCTGGCGGAATGGTCAGCCAAACCCAACTTCCTCCCATCATCGTGCTTGGGTTTGTGGGAAGGACAAAACGCAGCCACCGATCGTTCGAGACCATCGCATCGGCGGATCCTCATCAGAGACGGTACCACGTTACATTAACCCTTAGTGGTTTGACTGGAAAGGCGTGGATGCCATTCATTCTGCCGCTGACGGTTGGATAGTGGGATTGCGTGGATGGATGGCATCACATAAATCACGGAAGGCAGCAAGACAAAAGTTTAAGGAAGTTTACGCACAAGAGGTCGCTATTTGATGATTGATTCGATAAAACAAAACGCCTTGTAGTTACCGAAGTTCACCAATAGACGATGAAGGTAATTGGAAATTTCTGCAAAATAGACATTCTCTGGTATTATTCCTTGATCAATCGTCACATACCTAGTAAGCTTTACTTCACTTGGCGCAAGCCTTTCAAATGATCAGAAAAAAATATGTAAATAACTCCAAAAAAAAAAGTACAACCAATTCTACTATATTTCCGTTCTATGCCAGCAGAATAAGATGTTCTATTTGTATGCAAAATTGTCCCGCTGTGGTTTATCATCCTATTCTTCACCAACCCACCACCCCAAACATGCTATCGTAAGTTTTAACACAGGGTCGGGTACTTTCCCTGTTCAACCCGAAACCCCACATCCACCTCCCATCCAGGCTTATCCAATCTCGCGCTCGCGCAATTCCCGTGCATTTCCGCATTGTTTGCATAAATTTATTTTCTATTACCCGCAATTCTTTGCCATTGTTGTGTTTTCTCGTGCGTCCCACTATGTCCCTATCGTTTCGGATAAACCGTTTTCCATCACCAGCATCAACATTTCCTCGCTGAAGGGAGGAGACTCGCCCCACTCTCCCTGCAACATGGCAAAATAATTTGATTTGATTTAGGAAAATTGTTTCCCTCATTCTTCAAACTCTGCTCATGTTCTGTTGCTTTTCCGAACAAATACCACAGTGGTGAACATGGACGATGGGTGTAGCAGGTCATAACTTTAACATTACATCCCCGCACAATCCTGGTGCTCTGTGTGTGGTTTGAAAGGGGATCAGTAAGCAAAGACCTCCACAAGAGACAGATACGTGTAGCAAGCAGCCTCCACCTCGGATACTCGGAAGTCGGGCCTCGTTTTCAAAATGGGGGATATGCAGTTTTCCCTGTTGCTGGAAAATGTCCGGCTCTCGGTTCGTTTGGATGAACAGGACGACGCGCTGGACGACCGTCAACAATGAGCTTAAACGCCTTTTGTCATTTTGATATATGCTGATGCGATAGGAGATACGAGTGTGTATCTGGTACCATGGTGATATTAGGTGGTATTTCATATCACTCGTCCCGGGCAACTTGCTTCCAGAGGATTCCAGTTCGTTCGGCTGACTGACCGGGTGGCAAAATGAGCCGTTGCCGAGCAAGGGAATCTCGATGTAGGGTATGTTAACATGATTTGAACAGTACTTGTTATGTGTAACCATGGTAGCCACCTCTTAAAGGTATACCATTTTCCTAAAATGGTAAAATTGATGAAGGGTTATGGGGGTTTGGAGCATCATAAGTTAAAAAAGTTTAAGCTCTCCCTTAAAAGGGTTACTGTTTATTAAATGGGCTACACACCTAATTCAGATCACCGAAGTTTTACCGGGTTTTTGAACAGAAGATTATGCCGGTAAAATTTTCAAAAGACCGGTAAACGTGATAAATCAATAAAATTAAAAAAAATATATTTTTTATAGCTTTATGGGGTAAACTA
Source organism: Ochlerotatus camptorhynchus (assembly GCF_037179485.1). Lineage (NCBI taxonomy): Eukaryota > Metazoa > Arthropoda > Insecta > Diptera > Culicidae > Ochlerotatus > Ochlerotatus camptorhynchus. Next base: position 1,572,790 of record NW_027040591.1, on the reverse strand, counting down.
AGCAAAGTCTGTACAAGGGCCCATACATTAATTATGTCACGCTAAATCGAGCAAAAAAATACCCCCTCCCCCCTATCGTGACGTTTTTCCTATACCTAAAGGGTGATACGGTCAAAATTTGGTCAATATCAACTTGACGTATTTCTTTCAATTTTGCATTTAAAAAACCTGAACACCCCTCATTTTGAAGGTGTGTGTGTGTAGAATGTTGCTCCTATTTTGATTTTGGAATTCACTCTTCAGTTGTCAAAATGCCGTCCAAGCAAGAAGAGCAGCGTATCAAAATTTTG